>NC_083585.1:3898348-3925848 GCF_027579695.1 Neoarius graeffei
GCCAACTTTGCGGTTGATTTTAACTCTCAAAAACATATTTTTTTATTCCCATTTATGCAGCATCCAGCCAAGGATGGAGATACTATCCACTCAGGAATTTATTTAAAAATATAGGTTCTGTGTACCTCTTTTAAGCTCTGAAGATGGCCTGAGCTCTGGACTGGACTCTGGCTCAAGCTCTGGAGATGACTCAGGTGGGAGTTCTGGAACTGGCTTGGGCTTAGGGCAGGAAGTGGGCTTCGACTCAGGCTCCTGGTTGTATTTGGGCTCAGTAGAGGACTCGAGCTCTGGACTTGACTTGGACTGTGGACTTGACTTGGACTCAGAACTGGACTCTAGTTCGAACTCTGGACGTAGCTTGGAACCAGGACTTGGCTTGGACTAGGCTTTACATAGTTCGCACTCAGTATTGGACTCAGGCATGAGCTTGAGCTCTGTCAGCACATTGATTAAGTCCTGGTTGGGACCTGGCGGCAGGATGATGATGATGATGTCTTCATAGCTGGACAGCGGTGGGATTACAATGTCTTCATAGAGGCAGAGGTCACTCCGATGTCCTCTGACACAGGTTCTGGAACAGGCTCAGGTTCTGGCACTGGCCTTGGCTCTGGCATCAGCACTGAGGCTGGCGCAGGTGCCAACTCTAGTGTAGACTCTGATGCTCTAGCTGACCCGGGCACTGGCTCTGGAGTAGGCACTGATGCAGGCTCTGACACTGTCTTGGGCACTGGAGCAGACTCTGATACTGGTGCTGGCATAGGTTCTGGAGTAGACACTGGCACTGGAGTTGACTCTGGTGCTGGCATAGGTTCTGGATTAGACACTGGCACTGGCTCTGGCACTGGAGCTGACTCTGGCACTGGCATAGGTTCTGGTGTAGACACTGGCACTGACTCTGGCACTGGTTCAGCTCGAACTCAAGTTTGTGATGTTTAGGGGACCATATCAGGACCTCAGGATATTACATGTGGGGTGCCCCAAGGCTCTATTCTGGGGCCCCTTTTATTTCTAGTTTATATTAGTGATATGCCAGCTGCGGTGAAATGTAAGCTTCTTTTATATACTGATGACTCTGCAATACTAGTTCCTGGGAGTGATGTCAGTGAGATTGAGAATACTCTTGGTAGAGAGTTAGAGAGAGTTAGCAAGTGGCTTATTGGCAACAAGCTCTCAATACATCTGGGTAAAACGGAGTCCATTTTATTTGAAACTAAGAGGAAGTTGCCAAAAACTAATGCACTAAAGCTTACATGTAATGGCACTGAAATAGTGTCACAAGCAAGTGTTACATACTTGGGGTTAGCATTAGAACAGTCACTAACTTGTGAATCTGTTGCTGCCAAAATATTATCGAAGTGTGTCAGTAAATTGAAATTTCTGTTCTGTAGAACAAGGCATTTGGAATTTTCTATCAAGAAATTACTTGTCTTATCACTGATTCAGTGTCACTTTGACTATGCATGTCCTGCTTGGTATCGCTGACTGTCAGCGAAACTTAAACTGCAAGTGATGCAAAATAATGTTATCCGGTATTTGTTAAATGCACCCCATATCGGGGTGCATTTAACATATTGACTCCTATTGGTACTGTAGTGATTAATTTTAAAAGGGTAGGACTGCTACCAGTATATCTCAGAGTGGAGCAGTTAAAGTTAAATCATATGTACTGTAGGTATCATACCGCCATCTTGTGTCAGAACTACAATTCCCAGGCAACTTCCGTGTGACCTACGTCACGCGTGGGCGGGATCACCTACGTCAGTCTGCCATGCACGCATAAATCCAAGCGGAAGTTCCACCATCTTTGTCTCTCACGTCTGGCTTCCGATGAATCTGGATGTATAAAGAGGCGCGCTCTCCACCCAAAAAGACGTCTTCTTTCTTGCAAGATCCATCACTCAGCGCGATTTTGCTTCTTACCCTTGGCAAAGGTAAACTCTAGAGTCGCGCGATCTTTAAACTCAACCTGAGTTACAACCGGTTTACTTGCATTAGAAGTGACGTCACGACTGCAGCCCAGGCAGTCAAAAGTTAAGAAGCGATTGAATCCTTTTTAACTCAAAGCGCTGTGCATCTCATTCTGATCAGAGACTTTTCCTCACGAACGCTGAGGTTCGGACCAAGCATCCTCTGCTTTCCACGGGAACCACCCAAGTGCTCCGCTGGACCCGAAAGTTCTCTGCGCCTCCATCCCGAGTGGCTCACGTGCTCCCACGGCGAGGCCTGAAACTACACCGGCGAATAGTTCTTCATATCTTGCTAAAGGCAGGATTAAGTAAGATTTTGGCATTTGGGCATAATTAGGATAGTCTTAGGAATTTGCTTTTATTTGAAATAGTGTGAATTTAAACCCAGGTTTATCTGTTACACTGTTAGACACGCAGCGTGTTGATTTATTTTGGTTCTATGTTCTCTCAATTGTTTAATAGATAGGCTGCGCATGCTTCTCTCTTTTATTCTTTACTACTAACATATAGTTCTCTTATTATACATCTTGATCTCAAGATTTCAGTGGATTCAGTATGGTTATGAGCTAGTGGGTTAGCTACAGCTTCCCTTTTGTCTGCTTAGCAACACAAAGCTAATCAAGGCCTACCATGTGCTCAGCAGGCCATCAGGCCTGATAAACCACACCTCAGCTAGAAATCCACAAGTTAGCTTTTAGTTAGCTACGGCTAATACCCTTGTCTTTAGCAACACGTGCTCAGTAGGCCTCACCAGGCCTAACAAACACACTTTAGCTAGGCCATAGAGCCTTTCACAAACACATACTAGCAACACAAGGCTAATCTAGGCCTCCACCACATGTAGTTAGCTACATGAGGCTAAACACAGAGCTAATCCTTTGTTCTGTTTAGATAACATTCTTTTGTTTAGCTACCAACAAGCTAGGCCTCCACCACGTGTAGTTAGCTACACGAGGCTAAACACATGGTCAAGTCCTTCACACACACACACACACACACACACACACACACACACACCTCACTGCTTGTATATATTGATTTTTTTTATCTTTTTATCTTTGTATAATAAAGTCATTTATTAAACAAACTGTGTTTATTTGTGAACAACAATATCTGAAGTCCCCAATCTTCTCAAAGAATTCAAAAAGGGTGCGTATGTTATGTAATATGGTAAGTGATCGTAATAATTTGGAAATATACCATAATTTAGCTGTTTGGTAATTTATTATTAAGCACCAGGATTAATGGTATGACTCACTAAATGATTCCCTAAACGATTCATTGAATGATTCACCAAATGATTCACTAAACGATTCATTGAACGATTCACTAAATGATTCACTGAATGAGACTGATTCTATGGTATGATTCAATTCAAACGAGTCAAATTAAACGATTCAATGGGATTGATTCATTTTAATTATTGACCTTCAAAATTTAATGAGACTGATTTAACGAGATTGATCACTTAATTTCAATAATTAACTGATTGCACCCACAGTTAAATGTCATGAATGGGTATGCTCCCAAATATTTATGCTCTCATATAACAATTGTTTATACACAGCATAATCAAGTCAAGTCAATTCAAGTCAACTTTATTGTCAAATATGCTATACATGCTCGACATACAGCACAGATGAAATATCAGTCCTCTCTGACCCACAGTTCAAACTGGCAATGCAATAAATAAAAATAGAATAATTGAAAAAACAAACAATATAAACAGTATAAACACTCTAGATAGGAACTATACAGACTAAACACTCAAACAATATAAACAGTATAAATAAACAGTATAAACACTAGATAACAACAAGACAGACTAAACACTCAAACAGACAATATAAACAGTATAAACACTCTAGATATTAACTAGACTAAACAATCATACACACACACACACACACACACACATAAATTGGTACAAATAACCAAACAGTCAAGGGCACTTGAGGTATAGCAGGTAAACATGAAGCATGAAATAAGCAGAATAAACAAACTAGCAGTTGTTAAGGTGAGGTAGTGCGGAATAGTGCAAATGGGCGAGGTAAAGTGAGATGTGCGGTCCCTGAGTTGTGTGTTAATGAACGATGAGATGTATGTATATATGTGTGTGGGTTGGGGGGGGACTGTGAGGATGACATGTCAGATGCTGAAGGGGTGTGTGCAAGCAGAGGGGGGAGGTGGGGCAGAACAGGGAGGGAGTTGAGCCTCCTGACCGCCTGGTGAAAGAAACTGTTCTTGAGCACATAACATAACACTAGGGCCAGTGTCCGGTCTTGTAAAGTGCCCTGAGTCAATAATGCAGCCATATGCACTTTTTTCTGCACTGGCATCATGTTATGGAATAGTTTGCCACTTTCCATCAAAAGCTTAAATATCAGAGGGGCTTTTAGAAGTCAGGTTAAGACTTTTTTTTATGGACTAGAGTAACAGATTCATAATGAATTTGGTGAAATTTGTCTCTTTGCAGAGTAGTCATTATTATCCTGTTCTACAGGGTCACAGGCAAGCTGGAGCCTATCCCAGCTGACTACGGGCGAAAGGCGGGGTACACCCTGGACAAGTCGCCAGGTCATCACAGGGCTGACACATAGACACAGACAACCATTCACACTCACATTCACACCTACGGTCAATTTAGAGTCACCAGTTAACCTAACCTGCATGTCTTTGGACTGTGGGGGAAACCGGAGCACCCGGAGGAAACCCACACGGTTGCAGAGTAGTGTTCTTTATTATTTTATGTGATTTGTCCCATTTTGTTTTAGTAACGTTCTTGGACTTGTCTGTGTTAAGTTTTGTGTTTTATTGTTTTTATATTTTATGTTGGAACTAAGTGTTTTTCACCTTAACATGTTATCCTTTGGATGTTATCCTTTGTCTGTCAATCCAAAATAAAATCAATCAATCAATCAATCAATCCAGTCTCTACTCACTAAGCAAAGTTAACTTAGATTTGGACTTCACAAATTGAAAGAACAATGCATACATCCTTTTTTGGTCCAAAAGCCACCATGTGCTCTGAAAGAGCACTTCTCACCATCCTTGACCCACCTGCTGTCATTGAACAATGAAAAAATATCTGCTTCTTGAGGTATGCCTCAAAAAAATGAGAAGCAGGCCAAGGATCCTATGTAAGGAAATTAGGTAGCTTTAACTCACTGAAGTCTTGAAGATCATCTACTAATCTTCTTGCACATGGGATTCAAAACACCCACCCAAACAAAATAACTGCTTCTGGCCAATTGCTCTATCCAAACAAATAACCAACAAATGCTTCCTCAGGAATAATTCCAGAGAGCAACAACATGGCTAGTAACCTTAGGTCGGGAGCCTGTTCGATGCCTGCCCTTTTTTTTTTTTTTTTGGCAAACGAGCAAACATTGATGTGCAATCAATTTAGTCATTCCAAAGGCACATTCAGATGCAAGGAATTTCATGACATGTTGGAATACACCCGGAGAAGCTATTGTTTTGGACAACACTTCTCTGACCAGGAACCAGCTCCTCCAATCCTGAAAACAGCACAACCATCTCATCTCCTCTAGCCACTTTATCCTGTTCTACAGAGTCACAGGCAAGCTGGAGCCTATCCCAGCTGACTACGGGCAAAAGGCAGGGTACACCCTGGACAAGTCACCAGGTCATCACAGGGCTGACACATAGACACAGACAACCATTCACACTCACGGTCAATTTAGAGCCACCAGTTAACCTAACCTGCATGTCTTTGGACTGTGGGGGAAACCGGAGCACCCAGAGGAAACCCATGCAGACACAGGGGGAGAACATGCAAACTCCGCACAGAAAGGCCCTTGCTGGCCACGGGGCTCGAACCCAGACCTTCTTGCTGTGAGGTGACAGCACTAACCACTACACCACCATGCCACCCCAGCACAACCATCAAAGGTGAAAATGGCCCAGATGGGGCTCAAACCCACAACCTGGGAGTTTTTAGTATTACACGCTAACCAACTGAGCTAACCTGCCACAACAAAAGCAAAGAAATCTGCTAAGGTTCTCTGGAGAGTTTTGCTTAAACAGATTTTTTCCCCTCTTTCTCTTAGAACAGTATTTTGAATTTCTGACTGCTACTTAAGCTCGTATTTGAATTACTTCCTGATTTTATATCATGAATTTGTACTGCTTCCTGATTATATGCCAATGATTTGAAATACTTAATACTCCCATAACACGAATATGAATAAATTCTGCTCTGATAACATTAAATTATCTGGGTCTAAGAAATTAACTTAAATTCCTCCCTGATTTTATGAATTACAACCCCGATTCCAAAAAAGTTGGGACAAAGTACAAATTGTAAATAAAAACGGAATGCAATGATGTGGAAGTTTCAAAATTCCATATTTTATTCAGAATAGAACATAGATGACATATCAAACGTTTAAACTGAGAAAATGCATCATTTAAAGAGAAAAATTAGGTGATTTTAAATTTCATGACAACAACACATCTCAAAAAAGTTGGGACAAAGCCATGTTTACCACTGTGAGACATCCTCTTTTCTCTTTACAACAGTCTGTAAACGTCTGGGGACTGAGGAGACAAGTTGCTCAAATTTAGGGATAGGAATGTTAACCCATTCTTGTCTAATGCAGGATTCTAGTTGCTCAACTGTCTTAGGTCTTTTTTGTCATATCTTCCGTTTTATGATGCGCCAAATGTTTTCTATGGGTGAAAGATCTGGACTGCAGGCTGGCCAGTTCAGTACCCGGACCCTTCTTCTACGCAGCCATGATGCTGTAATTGATGCAGTATGTGGTTTGGCATTGTCATGTTGGAAAATGCAAGGTCTTCCCTGAAAGAGATGTCGTCTGGATGGGAGCATATGTTGCTCTAGAACCTGGATATACCTTTCAGCATTGATGGTGTCTTTCTAGATGTGCAAACTGCCCATGCCACATGCACTAATGCAACCCCATACCATCAGAGATGCAGGCTTCTGAACTGAGCGCTGATAACAATTTGGGTCGTCCTTCTCCTCTTTAGTCTGAATGACACGGCGTCCGTGATTTGCATAAAGAACTTCAAATTTTGATTCGTCTGACCGCAGAACAGTTTTCCACTTTGCCACAGTCCATTTTAAATGAGCCTTGGCCCAGAGAAGACATCTGCACTTTTGGATCATGTTTAGATACGACTTCTTCTTTGAACTATAGAGTTTTAGCTGGCAACGGCGGATGGCATGGTGAATTGTGTTCACAGATAATATTCTCTGGAAATATTCCTGAGCCCATTTTGTGATTTCCAATACAGAAGCATGCCTGTATGTGATACAGTGCCGTCTAAGGGCCCGAAGATCACAGGCACCCAGTATGGTTTTCCGGCCTTGACCCTTACGCACAGAGATTCTTCCAGATTCTCTGAATCTTTTGATGATATTATACACTGTAGATGATGATATGTTCAAACTCTTTGCAATTTTACACTGTCGAACTCCTTTCTGATATTGCTCCACTATTTGTCAGCACAGAATTAGGGGGATTGGTGATCCTCTTCTCATCTTTACTTCTGAGAGCCGCTGCCACTCCAAGATGCTCTTTTTATACCCAGTCATGTTAATGACCTATTGCCAATTGACCTAATGAGTTGCAATTTGGTCCTCCAGCTGTTCCTTTTTTGTACCTTTAACTTTTCCAGCCTTTTATTGCCCTGTCCCAACTTTTTTGAGATGTGTTGCTGTCATGAAATTTCAAATGAGCCAATATTTGGCATGAAATTTCAAAATGTCTCACTTTTGACATTTGATATGTTGTCTATGTTCTATTGTGAATACAATATCAGTTTTTGAGATTTGTAAATTATTGCATTCCGTTTTTATTTACAATTTGTACTTTGTCCCAAGTTTTTTGGAATCCGGGTTGTAATTTCGATTACTTCCCGAGTTTCTAATATTACTTTGTTTTTCTTTTTGCCGCTGAAACACAAATTTGAATTACTTACTGCTTCTGAAACATAGATTTGAATTACCTCTTGGTTATTTGACACAAATTTGAATTGCTTTCTGATTTTATGACTTTCATTAATTTGTATTACTTAGTGCTCCTATACCATTAATTTGAATAAATTCCTGCATCCATGACATTAATTTGTATTCATTGTGAGGTGAAGAAATTCATTTAAATTCCTCCCTGATTTTATTAAGTAATTTGAATTACTTCCTGAGTTTCTAACATTACTTTGTTCTGCTCTTTGCTGCTAAAACACAAAATTTAAATGATTTCATGATTCTATCACATAGATTTGAATTACATCTTGGTTATATGACACTAATTTGAATTACATTCTAATTCTATGACTTGAATTTGAATTATGTTCTGATTCTATGACATTAATTTGAATTAATTGAGATTCTAAGCAATTAGTTTAATTTACTTCCTGATTCTAAGCAGTAATTTCAATTGTGAGTTTCTAACATGATGTTGAATTTCTGATTGCTGATACATCAATTTAAATTAAACGTCATGCTTTGATATTAATATGAATTACTTTGAGCGAACTGACACTAATGTGAATTACTTCCAGATTAATCACACTAATTTGAATTGCTTTCTGATTCTGCCACAGGAATTCTACATTCAAGATGGTGGTGCGGACAGAGGCAGCAACTCTGGGCTCTTAATTAGACAGCAGTGGTTTATTATTATTATATAAATAAAAGTGGCGGCATGGTGGTGTAGTGGTTAGCGCTATCGCCTCACAGCAAGAAGGTCCCGGTTTGAGCCCCATGGCCGGCGAGGGCCTTTCTGTGTGGAGTTTGCATGTTCTCCCCGTGCCCGTGTGGGTTTCCTCCGGGTGCTCTGGTTTCCCCCACAGGTCAGGTTAACTGGTGACTCTAAATTGACCATAGGTGTGAATGTGAGTGTGAATGGTTGTCTGTGTCTATGTGTCAGCCCTGTGATGACCTGGCGATTTGTCCAGGGTGTACCCCGCCTTTCGCCTGTAGTCAGCTGGGATAGATAGCTGGGATTTTGGGGTGCAAATTGTGTGATGCGCAACTTTCAATATACTGCTAGGCCTGCAAGGCATTTATAAGTCCTGGTAGGTCTAACCACCTCACACACTCAAGCCAGCTCCACCTCCGTCACTAGGACAGGTGCACCCTGGGGATCCTGGTCTTGCGACTGGGTGAGCAAACGGAGCACTGGCACCAGGTTGTGAAGTAGCCTCTTTCAATCTGGAACATATGGTAATCCAAAAGGCAAGAGAAAGTTTGATTTATTGACTCAGGATTCTGGTTTCTGGATTCTAGAACTAGCTGATTGATTGTTTCTATTATTGTTAGGGTGATTTGTTTTTTAGATTAAGAAGACTCAGGATTCTGGTTTCTGGATTCTAGAACTAGCTGATTGATTGTTTCTATTATTGTTAGGGTGATTTGTTTTTTAGATTAAGAAGAGTGTTGTTTTTCAGATAATGACTGCATCTAAGATTATGCAATCTAACCATAGCAGTCGTAAACCCAATATAACCAAGAAAAACTACCATGACTTCCGGCTTGGCACCATTAATACAAGAACATGCAGATGTGAATGTAAGCTAGCTGACTGTGTTATTCAGTTCAAGAATTTATCTCATGACATTACCTGTATGCAAGAGGTACGACAGAAAGGAGAAGGGGAAATTTGTTTTAGTGACCCAATACTTGATGGATGGAAGATCATTTATAATGGCCTGAAGACAGCTAGAACAGGCATTGCAATAGTACTAGCACCCCATGTGAGACTTCTGGATGTGAACCATGTGGTCAAGGGACAGATGACAATGATATGTGTAACTGTACATGGTGTCAAACTATTTATCATAAATTGCTATTGTCCAACAGAGCAATACGCCGAATCCACTAAGCAATCTTTCTATCAAAGTCTGCAAAAATTAATACACAAATGTAAGAACGAACACCCCTCCTTCAAAATCATAGTTGCTGGTGATTTCAATGCCACAATTGGCAATGACTGCGATGCGAATAGATGGCTCAGTGTTGGCCCATTCAACGATAATTATCCGACAAGTTTTAATGGATTACGCTTGATAGAAACAGCTGAGAGTAAAGGCCTCTTCCTACTCAATACAATGTTCGCAACTAGAACTGACGAACACCGATGGTCCTTTGTATCTAACCTTGGCTACAAACGGAGACTTGACTACATCATGGCTGAGTGGTTTGTAAAACAGGCAACTAAGAATTGCAGAGTATATCCAAAACAGAGTGAAATCTTTGAGTCTGACCACCGCATTGTTGTGATGCAAGCTCGCTTTCCAACAAAGGGTAAAATAAAAAAGATCTTTAAACAAAAGAGGGGACCCAGAAGTACCCGATTTACGATACCTAAGGGATGATCCAGTGACTCAAGCAAGGTACAGTGCCAAATTAGATCAACTCATAGAAAATGGGCCAAAGCTGGAGCAGATTGACGAAGTGGAGGAGTTCATTGTTGATGCGATTGAAAAGGCATCTTTAGAAATCATCCCCACCAGAACGCACCATGAAGACAAGAAACCATGGGTGAGTGAGGAATACCAGAAACTGCTGTTGCAACACCATGGAGAGAAGGACCCATCCAAATGTAGTCTGTTAGCAAAAGACGTTAAGAAACTCCGAACAACGCTTAAAAATGCTTACTTTAAAACCAAAGCAGATAGTATTAATCTAGCAAGCGAGCAACGTAAAACGGAAGAGGAGTTTAGACTGATGAAGCAATACACATCTCTAGAAAGATCAAGCCAACCTCTTATATCAACGCAAAAACTCGAGGAACATTTCGCCAAACATTTTGGTGCTAGAGTGTATGAGCCTCAACCAGAGCTGGAACACCCAGAGGATTTTCCCCATATCTTACCACCAGAAGACCTACCAGTCATTGATACATCGATACCTGAAAGATCAGAGATTAAGGCGGGGATTATGAAGTTAAAAAATGGCAAATGCAAGGGAACAGACAACATCTTCGCCGAACACCTTAAATATACGACATCAGAAGGACTCATGAAGTACCTACTGGTCCTTATTACACTGATATGGACATACCTCCAAGTTCCATCCCAATGGCTCATGAGTAACATCACCTGCCTTTATAAACGAGGTCTCCGCTCAAATGCTGAAAATTACAGAGGACTGAGTATTATTGCAACACTGTCTAAAATTGTCTAAGGAATAATTGTGGAAAGAGCTCGTGAAGCTTATGAGTACATCCTTATATCATCCCAGTTTGGATTCCGGCGCAATAGATCAACTACTGATGCCATTTTTATATTACGTCAAGTACTTGAGTCATCTAGTAAAACAAAAACACCACTATTTATTGCCTTCATTGACCTTAAAGCAGCGTATGACTGGGTACCTCGAGAAGCCTTACTGAAATGCCTTGAGATTCACCTGAAATGCCTGCAAATTGTAGCAATACTACGCGCTCTATACACCGGAACAAAGACATGTATTAGAGGGACAGATCGAATCTTTGACACTCTAGTTGGATGTCGACAAGGTGCCCTAGAATCGCCATCAGTTTTTAATATCTATATGGACTTTGTTATCAGGATTGCACAGCATGAGATATCAAAACTGTACCCAGATGTAGGCTTCAAGTTCAGATATTGTATTCCAAATGAGGTATCCACAAGAGAAATGCGTACGAAAGCACGAGCATCAGGAGAGGGTTGCATAACAGAGATTCTATACGCAGATGATCAGGCCATACTCGCTGGATCCATCGAGGAGCTTCAGAATATTCTTCAGTTGTATGATAAGACCTACACCCGCTTTGGTTTACAAATATCATATGTCAAAACAGAAACAATGGCTTTTAACGTCAATGAGGATATCAAATGTAAACCAAGTATCATTTCCCTTGGCGGCACTAATATTAAAAATGTCCGCACCTTTAAATATCTTGGTTATAATGTCAGCAACTGTGATGAATCCTCACACTTCTTGCATGCTAGGATAAGTGCTACATTCATGAAATGGAATGAACTGAAACACATTCTAACCGACCACCAAATACTACTAAAAACCCGTATAAAGTTCCTAGTGGCATGCGTTCGATCTCGCCTCCTGTACAGCACACAGGCATGGCAACTATCATCCAGTGAAATTCACAAAATTGAGGTAGTGTGGCACGGCTTCCTAAGGAAAATGATTAAAGGTGAATATAAACGAAAGAATGTCCCTGACCAAAAGAACACGACAAATGAAGATATAGACTGGAGCTACAAGATGTCCAATGCTGACCTCCGGAAACTGACAGGAACCCAGGGTATAAAACTATCCTGCTATGTACAACAACTAAAATATATTGCTCACGTTTGCCAGATGGGCAATAACCAAGTGCAAAAGCAGCTCCTGTTTGACAAAACTGGTTACAAATGGACAAAATGGGAAAATCTGCTGGGCATAGACACCCAACAGATAAGACGTATGATGATGGACAAATCAAACTTTGAGCAACTGCTGCAACTGCTACAGCAGAAGCACCCCTAGAGAGTTTAACTTTTGACAGGGGAACATGATGATGATGATAGGCTCCAGCTTGCCTGTGACCCTGTAGAACAGGATAAAGTGGCTAGAGATAATGAGATGAGATAAATAAAAGTGTGCTATGTTTACTCATTCAGTATGCTCAAGCACTTGGTGGATATCTATATTCTGGACAAGATGAACTTCTTAAAATTGAAGATCAGTGTCAGGATTACACCTCCAAAAGTCTGTATTCTATCCCACCGGAGATCCTGCATATTGAAAAACCTGGTGGAATAACCATCATCCCACCAGTGAGGCTTTGGAGGCTATGCAAGGAAAGGAAGTAAAAGCGAGGTAAAAGAGCTGGTGTACAAGCTAGGCTATGGGCTAAACCACACGGACCATCCCTGCTGAACCCTAATATGAACAAATGTGTCCAGCCATAACCCAATTACGAATCACTTTGTGTGGCCAGAACCCAAAAACGAACGACTTTGTGCAGCTATATCCAGAATACGAAAAATTTTATATAGCCATAACTCTAATATGAATCACTTTGTATAGCTATAACATTAATACAAACTACTTTATGCAGCCATAATCCTAATATGAACCACTTTGTGCAGCCATAACCCTAAGACGATCTACTTTGTGTTGCCCTAACCCTATACGGCATTATTTTGTGCTGCTATAATACCAACTTGAATGTCTTTGTGCTTCTATAACACTGATTTGAATTAATTTATGCTGCTATAACCCCGATTTGAATGACTTCATGCTTATATGCTGTCATAGTTAGTTGCTGGAGTCCCTGCTTGTACTCAGTACAATATGTAGAGTGGTGCTTGAAAGTTTGTGAACCCTTAAGAATTTTCTATATTTCTGCATAAATATGACCCAAGACATCATCAGAGTTTCACACAGGTCCTAAAAGTAGATCAAGAGAACCTGGTTAAACAAATGAGACAAAAATATTATACAGTGGTGCTTGAAAGTTTGTGAACCCTTTAGAATTTTCTATATTTCTGCATAAATATGACCTAAAACATCATCAGATTTTCACACAAGTCCTAAAAATAGATAAAGAGAACCCAGTTAAAAAAATGAGACAAAAATATTATACTTGGTCATTTATTTATTGAGGAAAATGATCCAATGTTACATATCTGTGAGTGGCAAAAGTATGTGAACCTCTAGAATTAGCAGTTAATTTGAAGGTGAAATTAGAGTCAGGTGTTTTCAACCACTGGGATGACAATCAGATGTGAGTGGGCACCCTGTTTTATTTAAAGAACAGGGATCTATTAAAGGCTGATTTTGGTTTGTGGAAGTGTATCATGGCACGAACAAAGGAGATTTCTGAGGACCTCAGAAAAAGCGTTGTTGATGCTCATCAGGCTGGAAAAGGTTACAAAACCATCTCTAAAGAGTTTGGACTCAACCAATCCACAGTCAGACAGATTGTGTACAAATGGAGGAAATTCAAGACCATTGTTACTTTCCCCAGGAGTGGTCGACCAACAAGATCACTCCAAGAGCAAGGCATGCAATAGCCAGTGAGGTCACAAAGGACCCCAGGGTAACTTCTAAGCAACTGAAGGCCTCTCTCACATTGGCTAATGTTAATGTTCATGAGTCCACCATCAGGAGAACACTGAACAACAATGGTGTGCATGGCAGGGTTACAAGTAGAAAGCCACTGCTCTCCAAAAAGAACATTGCTGCTCGTCTGCAGTTTGCTAAAGATCACATGGACAAGCTAGAAGGCTACTGGAAAAATGTTTTGTGGATGTATGAGACCAAAATAGAACTTTTTGGCTTAAATGAGAAGCGTTATGTTTGGAAAAAGGAAAACACTGCATTCCAGCATAAGAACCTTATCCCATCTGTGAAACATGGTGGTGGTAGTATCATGGTTTGGGCCTGTTTTGCTGCATCTGGGCCAGGACGGCTTGCCATCATTGATGGAACAATGAATTCTGAATTATACCAGCGAGTTCTAAAGGAAAATATCAGGACATGTGTCCATGAACTGAATCTCAAGAGAAGGTGGGTCATGCAGCACAGTCCTTCTACCAAAGAATGGTTAAAGAAGAATAAAGTTAATGTTTTGGAATGGCCAAGTCAAAGTCCTGACCTTAATCCAATCGAAATGTTGTGGAAGGACCTGAGGCAAGCAGTTCATTTGAGGAAACCCACCAACATCCCAGAGTTGAAGCTGTTCTGTACAGAGGAATGGGCTAAAATTCCTCCAAGCCAGTGTGCAGGACTGATCAACAGTTACCGGAAGTGTTTAGTTGCAGTTATTGCTGCACAAGGGGGTCACACCAGATACTGAAAGCAAAGGTTCACATACTTTTGCCACTCACAGATATGTAATATTGGATCATTTTCCTCAATAAATAAACAAGTATAATATTTTTCCCTCATTTCTTTAACTGGGTTCTCTTTATCTACTTTTAGGACTTGTGTGAGAATCTGATGATGTTTTAGGTCATATTTATGCAGAAATATAGAAAATTCTAAAGGGTTCACAAACTTTCAAGCACCACTGTACTTGGTCATTTATTTATTGAGGAAAATGATCCAATATTACATATCTGTGAGTGGCAAAAGTATGTGAACCTCTAGGATTAGCAGTTAATTTGAAGGTGAAATTAGAGTCAGGTGTTTTCAATCAATGGGATGACAATCAGGTGGGAGTGGGCACCCTGTTTTATTTAAAGAACAGGGATCTATCAAAGGCTGATCTTCACAACACATGTTTGTGGAAGTGTATCATGGCACAAACAAAGGAGATTTCTGAGGATGTCAGAAAAAGCATTGTTGATGCCCATCAGGCTGGAAAAGGTTACAAAACCATCTCTAAAGAGTTTGGACTCCACCAATCCATAGTCAGACAGATTGTGTACAAATGGAGGAAATTCAAGACCATTGTTACCCTCGCCAGGAGTTTTCGACCAACAAAGATCACTCCAAGAGCAAGGCATGTAATAGTCGGTGAGGTCACAAAGGACCCCAGGGTAACTTCTAAGCAACTGAAGGCCTCTCTTACATTGGCTAATGTTAATGTTCATGAATCCACCATCAGGAGAACACTGAACAACAATGGTGTGCATGGCAGGGTTGCGAGGAGAAAGCCACTGCTCTCCAAAAAGAACATTGCTGCTCGTCTGCAGTTTGCTAAAGAGCACGTGGACAAGCCAGAAGGCTACTGGAAAAATGTTTTGTGGCCGGATGAAACGAAAATAGAACTTTTTGGTTAAAATGCATTATGTTTGGAGAAAGGAAAACACTGCATTCCAGCATAAGAACCTTATCCCATCTGTGAAGCATGGTGGTGGTAGTATCATGGTTTGGGCCTGTTTTGCTGCATCTGGGCCAGGACAGCTTGCCATCATTGATGGAACAATGAATTCTGAATTATACCAGTGAATTCTAAAGGAAAAGGTCAGGACATCTGTCCATGAACTGAATCTCAAGAGAAGGTGGGTCATGCAGCAAGACAATGACCCTAAGCACACAAGTCATTCTACCAAAGAATGGTTGAAGAAGAATAAAGTTAATGTTTTGGAATGGCCAAGTCAAAGTCCTGACCTTAATCCAATGGAAATGTTGTGGAAGGACCTGAAGCGAGCAGTTCATGTGAGGAAACCCACCAACATCCCAGAGTTGAAGCTGTTCTGTACAGAGGAATGGGCTAAAATTCCTCCAAGCCGGTGTGCAGGACTGATCAACAGTTACCGCAAACGTTTAGTTGCAGTTATTGCTGCACAAGGGGGTCACAACAGATACTGAAAGCAAAGGTTCACATACTTTTGCCACTCACAGATATGTAATATTGGATCATTTTCCTCAATAAATAAATGGCCAAGTATAATATTTTTGTCTCATTTGTTTAACTGGGTTCTCTTTATCTACTTTTAGGACTTGTGTGAAAATCTGATGATGTTTTAGGTCATATTTATGCAGAAATATAGAAAATTCTAAAGGGTTCACAAACTTTCAAGCACCACTGTATACTGTTCCTACTTATTCAGGTGACATTGGGCATACCTAACAACCTGTGTTTTCTCTCTCTTCTCTCTCCCTCCCAAAAAATCTGTCCCTCTGAGTTGCATGTCAGTCCTGGGATCGAGATGCTGACCGCTTCTGCTCTTCGGACCTGCCTGATCCATCCTGGTGCCCTGTGTCTGGTTGGAGTCTCATTGCATCACTCCTGTGGAGGGTGGCCACATGTGGACAGTTGGGGGTCACGCCTGGAGGATGCTCTGGACTCTTGCAGTGGTGCTTTTGTGGCTGGGGACTGCAGTTGACTTGCTGATTTTAGGACTGTAATTGACTTGCTGACTTTAGGACTGCAGTTGACTTGCTGACTTTGGGACTGCGGTTGTCATGGGCAGTTTTGTGCTCGGGTTTCCGTCAGTGGGGGGGTTTATAGCATCAACGAAGCTGACTTTGTTAGGACTGTTAATGTTATAGTCATGTTGTCTCTTGTTGCCCAAATGAGGATGGGTCCCCTTTTGAGTCTGCTTCCTCTCGAGGTTTCTTCCTCATGTCATCTGAGGGAGTTTTTCCTTGCCACCATCGCCACAGGCGTATATATATATATATATATATATATATATATATATATATATATATATATATATACAGCTGAGAGAGAGAGAAAAAGGACCGACAGTTACTCACACAATCTTTGTTTGTTTGTTTCTATGAAGAAAGGTAGCTTACATTTATTCACTGACCTTCCTTTGGTGGCTATTAACCTCACATGCTAACATTAATGCTACAGAAGACTATTATTGTAGCTTAACCACTGCTTGGATGATCAAGCTAACAACTTAATTTACAATGCAGTGTTGTTTTGCTTAAATATTTCATAGGTTACCTTTATTGCCACTGAAAATAAGATGAGTAATGAGTGTACTTTTGATCTGTAAAGAGCTCAGTGAATTTACAGCAAATAACATGAGAAAATAATTCTGTTTCAACAACTGTCCTAAATAGAAAGGAAGTATTATACAGCCTTTGTGTTGGAATAATAATAATAATAATAATAATAATAATAATAATAATGATTGAGAGGGTTAAGCAACAGGTGTGTGCTAATGCAGTGAAGAGCAAACGTTCCTCAAATCAGATAGAGCAGTACCAACAGAACAGGCTGTTTTCTTATAATCAGAAGAAGTTCTTTGATGGCCTGTTAGGCAATAAGGAAGATTCTTTTGGGAAGGAATTTGGGGCAAACATGTCTCCCATAATGTTGGTGCCAAGTGGATCTCATCTGTAAGGGATGAAGTCAGGAAACTGTGTAATCCTCAACAGAAGCAAGTTGTGATCAAGGGTGAAGTTGTGAATGTACAGGTCAAGAAACTTCCAAATTGGAAGATACCTGTACCTGAATGGATTCAGAGATTTTGGTTGAAGTGGTTTAAGTCAACCCATGAACATGTTGGTGCGCAGTTAAACAAATGTCTACAGCACAGTGAGGTTTCAGAATAGATGGTCCAGGGGAAAAACACATTGATTATGAAGGATAGGAGCAAGGGGAATGTGGCAGATAGCTACAGACCCATTGCATGCCTCAACCTCTTGTTGAAAGTTCTAACAGGCTCAGAAAAAATACGTATTTCTGGACGAGAAGAACCTGTTACCAATTGAACAGACAGGTTGTAGGAAAGGATCACAAGGAACCAAAGATCATCTTGTCACTGACAAGATTATCATGAAAAACTGCAAAAGGCACCAAAAGAACTTGTGTATGGCCTGGGTTGATTTCAAAAAGGCCTACGACATGGTGCCACATTCATGGATCCCCTAAACAATGGAGATGGTTGAAGTGGCTAAGAATGTTGTTGGGCTAATGAGAAACAGCATGCTCCACTGGAAAACACAATTTTTCTCTGGAAACCAACACCTAGCCGATGTCAGCATCAAGAGAGGGATATTTCAAGGGGATTCGTTCTCACCTCTCATTTGTTATTGCCTTAATTCCTCTGTCCATGGTACTGAAGAAGGAAAATATTAACTTTGAACACATGAGAAATGGACCCCATGTCAACCATCTCATCTTTATGGATGATCTAAAACTGTTTGCTAAGACAGAGGAGGAGATGGGAAGACTGGTGGAGACAGTTCAGCTGTATAGTCAAGACATAGGTATGGAGTTTGGGATAACTAAGTGTGTGGTACTAACCATGAAGAGGGGAAAGAGAGCTGTACGCAGAGGAATTGAATTGCCAAATGGTGACCAAATTACAGACCCCAAAGATGGTGGGTACAAGTACCTTGGCATCTTTGAACTTGATGATCTCCTACATAAGGAAATAAAGACTAAAGTGGCCACAACATACCTGGACAGACTGGACCTCCTTCTTCGCTCCAAGTTGCACTCTAGAAACCTCATTAAAGTCATCAATGCTTGGGCTGTAGCTGTCATTTGATACAGTGCCTCTATCTTGAGGTGGACCCAGGCAGAAATTGATGAGTTCAATAGAAAGACCAGAAAGACCATGATGATGAATGGGGCACTCCATCCGAAGGCAGATGTACAAAGATTGTACATGAAGAGGAACAGAGGTGGGTGTGATCAGTGCAAGGGAGTGCATTGAGAGTGAAAGAAAAAATCTGAAATGGTACTTGGTGGGGAGTGAGGAGGAACTGTTGATGTTGTAAGGGTGGAATGAGTAAAGAAGGATGAGGTTGAATCCAAAGTAGATTTTAAGAACAGGATTGAAAGGGAGAAGGAAGAGAATGTGATGGGTAAGATGTTGCATTGGCAGTTCCACAAATATACAATGGAACTAAAAGATTCTGAAGCATCATGGCTACGGTTAAGTAAAGGTGATCTTAAAAAGAACAAATAAAGCTTACTCATTGCTGCTCAGGATCAAGCACTTCACACCAATTCTGTGAAGCATGACATATATCATACTAGTGCCACCAACCTATGTCGGTTGTGTGGAGTTGCCGTGAAAAAATGTCACACACATAGTAAGTGCATGCAAGTGCCTTGCACAGAAAGAATATAAGCGTTGGCATGATAAGGTCTGTGTCTTGCTTCACTCCGGACATCCACTCCGAAGATTACGAATCTCTCACACCAGCGCTGATCTGAATCCGGAATGGGAATTCCTTCATGCCTGCATTCACTTCCTGGTTTTCTCTGCTGTTATAAGAACGCCGTTCTCAGACAGGAACTTTGCCAGAACATCTCACTTTGCTTCTAGCCGTTTCTGTGCCTCTGTTATGTTTCATGGTTGTTTGCTCAAGCTCATTTTTCTATTTCATGGTTTTTGCACTAAGGGTTTATTCTAGTTCATGTTTTTTTTTTGCACTAGGGTTTTTTCTTGTTTTTGTTTTTTTTGTCCTAGCATTTTATATATATATATATATATATATATATATATATATATATATATATATATATATATATATATTAATTAGGGTGCATCAGTTGCCCTCACTTTCATAAAATCTGATGTATTTTTGTTTGGGTGTTCTGTGGCGAAATATATTCTGCCCCTGAGACATAACGTTTTTCCCTGTGACTGTCACTTTCAAAAGCACATTAAAACGACACAGCACTCACCTCATTAACATAACACGCAACACCTGCGAACGCTGATTGGGGGAGCGGCCACGCGTGACTGACGAAGTGCTTCCTTTAAATGTCACTATGCTGCATCCGTAGCTAAAGGCCCGGTCACACAGCGCTTTACGGCTTTATCACGGCCAAAACCCGTCCAAAAGTGCTCTCCCGTGAAGCAGACGATGTTGTTCGTGTTGATGTCGAAGTTAAGACGTGTTACAGTCGATATACAGACGTGACAGGACGCAGGGGAAAATCGGAACGGCGTCGGACGCGGCAAAAAGTTTTGGACTGCTCAAAACTTTAGACCGCGGACAACCACGGCCGGCACACGTGGTAAAGACGTGCAACACAGGTGAAAAACACGTGATAATCAGTGTCCCGGCCGTTATTAAAACTTGGGGAGACGTGGTAAGACGCGAAAGTTTGGCGGTCTATCACGGGCAGAGCACGGTCATCGGACGGGTGTTACGCGTTGGTATCACGGGATATAGCGTGTGTTTAGCGGCTTATCACTGAGAAATTGATTTTTCCGCGTACATAGCACTGTCTAAGCCCGTTAAACGACGTCTCAAACAAGTTCTAAATTCGATTGATCACTGTCTAATCACTTCTGCATCACTTCTGATTTGCGGCATGTAAATACCGTAATTTTCTGAGACCTCGGCACTTGCAGTCTAGATGTCAAGGGGTGAACATGAACCCTCAACGCTGTGATGTCCTCATCTTAATGCTCCAGCACCAACAGAACCAACTGATACAGGCTCAACATATCCTACTGCTTTTATATGCGCAGCAAGCCGCTCTTCCAACGACGCTGAGCCGCGGTTACCCGTGATTTGGCAGTGCTATGGCAGTGAAACAGCCGCCGACGGCCATACCCCGTACAAAGCACGGCAAAGCCAAAATTGACCAAAAATTACCACTTACGACCACGTCCACCAGATTTTTGTATCTTTTTGTACGTGATATAGACGCGGAGTGCTGTGTGACCGGGCCTTTAGGAAGAGAGTGAGTGTAGCTCAGCAGAGCAGTGCAGAGCTCCGTTTGGTTTCTGTGCGAGCAAAGCATTAAGGTGCGATTCTGGAGTAGAAGCTAACCCAAGTGGAAGACTTGTATGTTGTTGCCGACGACGGAATTTGCGGCGGAAATTGCAAGCCGACCCAAGCAAGATTTCTGTGACGGAGGAACATCACAAGCCACAGGTGAGAGGAGCAAATAGCTACTTCAAGCCCGATGCGGGAAGCGGATGGCTAAGGACTGTTGAAGCTTCGGATCCAGGACAGTCCAGTTTACACAGCCGGCTCCAGAACTGAGAGTTAAAGCATTTATCCACACGCCCCTTGCTGCTTGTTTACCAAGCGCTACTGGAACTACCGTACAAACTCTCTCTCCCTCTACACACACTAACATTCACAAACCTACAAACACACACACACGCACATGAACACTGGGTTTACATGACATTTTTTTTTATTTTTCATGCCCCTTTCGCCGTATTGGGAGCATAAGGTTGTTATGGGGTTGTATTGATGCCATTATTTTTTTTTTGTGAATAAGTGATGCCATTATTTTTTTTGTGAATAAGTAAAGAGTATGCACATTTAAAACTTACTTTTGTTATTGTTTTATTATTGCTGGCAGTGGTTACTTTTAGTGAAGTGGCAGGATTTTGGGCCTGCCTGGCACCCGAACTAAAATTTATACTTGAACCTTGGGTAACACCGTTACAGAATTGGCACCCGAACCGGGACATGAACTGTAATTAACAGGTACATGAACTGTAATTAACAGGACTTGAACTGCTTAGTGACTGCTCCTTGGACTTTTTGGACTTGTGGGACACTTTAAAAAAAAAAAAGTGAAAAAAAAACTACTGTTGAATTGAGTGCTGTATTGATGGTGGTGTGTATGCTATGCTGTGCCATCACTGCTATGCTGTGTTGATATTGGTGTTTTCTGTGTTGTATTTTTATCACACTGCTGAATTTTCTTTGTATGATAATTGCCTGGGTATTTCCTTATTGTGTTTACATGTCTCTTTGGTAGCTGTGTAATTTGTTACTTTTCAAGTGGGGTACATTTTGTTACAAACATACAGACACACAAAAAACACAAACATTTCAAACATCATTTTTCACATCATTTAATAATAAATAACACAACCTATGTCACAACCTAAAGCCTCAATGTCAGAACAGGAGAGCCACACAGATGTCCCCATGTCTCCTGACACACAAACCTCACCACCTGACATAAGCACACCTCAAATTGAGCATCAGGTGTTCCTCCATCCTCCTTGGCATAGCAATGCCTCTTTCTTTCTCACTAGCCCTGGACTTCTTGGTACCACTACTGCAGACCAGCTGCCTACTGTGTCTACAGTGCCCCCTTCATTGACTGCTGAGCCGTCCAACCTGCTAACAGCTGCACTACAGACTACTGGTTCGGACTATACTCAGGCCGCAGCTGCCTCTCCATTAGATATGGATTTGGACACTTCTCCATCATGGTCTTCAGACACCTCAGTGCAGCTTGACTTGCCTATGGAGCTCCCAACACCAGCATGAAAGCTCAGCGCACTGGCGCTAAAAACTCCTGACAACTGGGCCCTGCTATTTCAGAAACTGGAACAACAGGATGCTCAACTCAGTAAGGTCACTAAACTAGTGGCCAGGAGCCGCTTTCACTTGGAGGCCAAGTTGGAGGTAGTGTCTGAAATGGCAAAAACAGAATTCGCAAAACTCAGTGCAGCACTCACAGTGTAGGTTGAATTGGGATTAATTAAATTATAAATTATGTAATAATTGATAATTAAATTAATCAATTTATAAATAAAGATCAGTCTCATAAAATCTTAAATTATTAATCTTAATACTCACCGTGAATGGTTACATTCAAGATTAATGGTAGCTCTGTATTAGATGGGAAACCCAGTTGTATACAAAAGCTAAATTCTGAAGGAAAAAGGAGTTCTAAATAGTTGACCTTGTGAATAAACAACAGGAACAAGTAAAATGCAATTCAATTTTATTAGCTTTTATTTGTCTACTACTCACTAATAATAATAATCTCAAAATACATTCAATGTCGGCAAAGGTAATAACAAGACAAAACAATGGAACAATTACACCTGGACTATAAATTTGAGGGAAAGAGAGAGAGAAAAAGATAGAAAAAGAGAATCCCTTGTGTGTGCGTGTGTGTGACCTAGCTTGTCGTTAGCTAAAACAAAGGAATGTTAGCTAAATAGAACAAAGGATTAGCTCTGTGGCTAATGTGTGCTTTGTGTAGGTATCTGTGGGCAGATGCTAATGACTAGCCACTCTGGCAATGCTTGAACAAAATGGCGGTCAGTGCCTAGGTGTCGTATCACAGGTAACTCAATGAGGAAGGTATCAAAATGGCGTCGGAAAAATGGCGCCTGCAGGCCTAGTCGAGAACACAAGCCTACGAGCTAGCGTATCACCCTGAGGTAGCTAGCAATAAGTTGCTAAGGAGAATCTGACCACGCTACAGCTGGATCCAAACACTGCACTTAACAACAATTTCCAACAGACTATCTAGGCAAAGAACTCAACGCGAGAGAGAGAGAGAGAGAGTGTGTGTAATAGGCGTTGGATGGAGAGGACTAGGCCTTGTAGCGGTCTAGCCTCGGAGCTTAAAATAACAAACTTGTCGCTGCGCTGCTAATCAGATAGGGAAGCTAGCAATGGAGTTAAGGAAATATATCATGCAAGATACCCTGTCTAACAAGTTCAAAGAAAAAAAAAAACAGAACCAAAACAAACAATAAAAACAAACAAACACCTTCCGTGTCTGAGCGGGTATGCTAAATAGCTCAAAGCTTAAACATGACCCTAACAACCATCTGAATAAGCTACAAATTAAAAATTTGCCCAAGTGCCTACTCAATGCGATGGAAGTTCTTTCTCCGATGTCCGCGCTGAGGGTCGCGGTCCGAGGAGAGGAGGTTAGCGGCGAGTTGCGTCCAACCGCGGCTAACGAAGCAGGGAGATGGAGGCCTAGCTGGCCCACGGTGCTTCAGGAGAAACCTCCGGTGATGCGTCGACGAGAAAAAGCTGAGAGGAGCGAAGCTGTCCGCAAATGCCTCTTAGCGTGGAAAACTACTTAACTGTAGTTAAACTTTGCAAAGGTTTAGAATCAAAACCACTATATCGCTGAAACTTAGCGGGTCGTTCAAAAGTTCGGCCGAAACTAATTTGAACAGGCTGTTCTCAGACAATAGCGGTTAGTCTCAACACTGTAGGCGAGCGTGCCAACAGTCCGTCCGACCACTCCAGTAGCCAGAACACGAGAGGACGAATCGAGGCGCTCTCGATACAGTTAAAGCAGTTCCACCTTACGTCCCATCCGGGTGGAGCACGCAAGGAATTGTGGGATCGTTATAGGGGGCGCTGGAGAGTTACCAACAACAGCTAGTACACAGAAAACAGAGAATGAATGGGATAAGTTGCTGAAGGCCATTAAAACCATTATCACAGAAGAAGTTAAAAACCAAAGTATTACACAACTGGAAGAAATCTGTTTCATGGTTGAACAGTTACAGGCCAAGGTACAGCAGGAGATCTTGTCCCAGAGGAGGGCTGTTGCAGCAGACTGTGGACACCTGTCACAGAACATGGACAGCTGTGTTAGAATTACCAACCAAATAAACACATCTTTAGGACATCTACCAGCACACATAACAAAAGAGTACAACATACTTACCAACAAGATAACAGAGCTAGAGAAAAAGATTGAGCAAGACATCTCAACCACATTTCCTCTTACTGGCATGAGGCCATCAGTAACCCCACACACTACAGCTACAGCCACTCCAGCTTCACTGCCCAGCCACTCCAGCTTCATGCCCACCACACCACCTATTAGAACAAAGTCTGGTCATCTAAAAGTTCTAAAACTGTCATTTCCTACCTTTGGCAAGGCAAGTGATGATCCAGACCCTCTCCTTTACCTCTCTAAGTGCTGTGACTTTCTAGCCATTCACCCTCTGTCTGACGCAGAGATTCTGGCTACCTTCCGAACTGTCCTGCACAGCACAGCCAGAGATTGGTGGGAGATTGCCATGACTGAAGTCCTTACTTGGGCCCAGTTCCAGAAAAAGTTTCTGTCAGCATTCCTGTCTGATGATTACGAAGAGGAGCTCACAGACCGAGTACGAAACCAACGGCAGAAAGAAAACGAGTCCATTCATGATTTTGCCTTCTCTCACCGTGCCCTTTGTAAACAATGGAAACCCACCATCACTGAGACTGAGATAATGAAGCTCATTCTAAAAAATGTCAAACCACAGCTGGCTACCTACCTACGGGGTCGGGCTCAGAATGTTGAAGAGTTGGTGAAGCTTGGCCATCAGCTGGAAAAAGACTTAGAACAACAGTCCATGTATGAAACACAGCATGGTACGCATGACAAAAGTGCACAGAGGATGAAAAACACTCCCAAATCTACAGACTTGGACACACCTTCTATTACGTGCTGGTGCTGTAAAGGTCAACATCCACCTGGCTCTTGCCCTCAATACCAACCATCTCCTGGAGGTGGTCAGTCCACACAACACCATCCCAAGAACATGTCTCGACCATCTAAGCCAGCACAGCAGGGCAATGGCAACATCAACCTTACCACTACAAAGAGTTCGAAGAACCAGATCAAAGGTATGTCTACCACAACACTGGGAAGCACCTTCAATATTCCCCGGCAGCTGGTAGTCACAGTCAACATCGGACCTTGGAATGGCAGGGCTATCATTGATACTGGGGCAAGCTACACACTCATCCACGAACAGGTCTGGAAAGCTCTCAAAAGGCCCAAGGAAGACCTGGAGCCTTGGACAAGCGGACCTCTCTTCCTCGCTAATGGAGAGACTGAGACGCCCCTTGGAAAGACTGAAGTAACCATGAACTTGAGTGAGGTTTCATGCACGTATGAGGTGGCAGTCCTGTCCCCAAAAGCTTTGGCCTACAAAGCAGTTCTTGGCCTCGATTACTTATTTCACAGCAGACTGCAAATCCATGCAGCTGACTGTCAGTACAGTTTCAAGGGGAGACCAGAGAGATATCTGTTCCAGCAGAATGATGAACAAACCACCCTTTACACTGCACCACTCGGGGCTACTCTTATGTCTTGCATACCCCCTCCTTGCTTGCCCCCACAGCCTGTGGCACTCACCGCTCAAGACTACATCGATCTTGCAGTAGAGAATGCTGAGGTGAAAGAGTGGGAGAAGGCTGGTCTTAGACAGCTTCTGGAGTCCAAACCAGATCTATGTTCTTTGAAGCCAGGAAGGACTGACGTGTTAAAGCATCACATCCATACCACCAGTGAAGTGCTGATCAAGCAAAAACCCTACAGGATGTCTGCGCAAAAACGTCAAGTCGTGGAGCAGCATCTGAAGGACATGCTTGATCAAGGTGTGATCGAACCATCTTACTCCGGGTGGACCTCGCCCATTGTACTTGTCCCAAAGAAATGTGGAACACTTAGGTTCTGTGTTGATTACAGAAAGTTAAATGCAGTCACTGAAACCGACGCATACCCATTGCCCAACATCAATGAACTTCTAGAGTCACTTGCCGGCTCCACTGTCTTCTCCACTCTAGACCTAAACAGTGGCTATTGGCAGGTCGCCATGGATGCCGCAAGTGTGGCCAAGACAGCTTTTGTGACCCACATGGGCACTTTCCAGTTCAGAGTCATGCCTTTTGGACTCAAAAACACCCCAGCCAGTTTCCAACGCTTAATGGATCTGGTGTTGGCTGAGCTTAAAGGAAAAGTGTGTCTAGTATACCTAGATGATATTGTGATCTACTCACCGTCCATCCAATGTCATTTCCAAGACCTTCATGCCATTCTGGAAAAGCTTCAAGCAGCAGGACTCACCTTGAACCTGAAAAAGTCCAAGTTCTGCATGAAGGAGATAAAGTACCTGGGCCATGTCGTCTCCGCCCAAGGAACCACTGCAGACCCCATGAAGGTGGAGGCCATCAAGGCTTACCCAGCTCCAACAATGATCAAGGAGGTGCAGAGATTCTTTGGCCTTGCAGGATGGTACCACCGGTTTGTACCTGGATTCTCTCAAATCGCAGAACCACTCAACGCTCTCAGGAAGAAAGGCCGTGTCTTCCAGTGGGATGAGAAATGTGAGAAAGCTTTTCAAACCTTAAAAGACCATCTTACGTCTCCTCCTGTCCTTGGTCATCCTGACCTAGAACTTCCTTTCTTCGTCTACACAGACACCAGTGACTTGGGGCTTGGTGCCATCTTGGCACAAAAGAAGGGGATCGGCCATGAAAAGGTAATTGCTTTTGCAAGCAGAAGTTTAAACAAGGCTGAAAGGAACTACTCCATGATGGAGAAGGAATGTCTCGCGGTCATCTGGGCGCTGGAAAAATGGCAGCACTTCCTGGAACCCAAACTGTCCACAGTA